>NC_054544.1:44301434-44336434 GCF_017654505.1 Polyodon spathula
TTGGTGTAGAGTGCCATGTCCTGTTTTCTGTTTGTTTAAACCCTTTTATTTTACAATAAACCGGTGCAAGCAAGCGTCATCATCATTTCAATTCGTCTGTCCTGTCTGTGTATTTCATTCCTTTTTCCTGGTTCTGATGCCACCCACTTCGGCCGTCTTTGTGACATTGAGGCAATACGAGATTGAAACTGAAAACTCAAATAACTAGAGAAAGATAGGAGAGGTGGTGTATATAGCAAGGAAACACTCAGGGCTAGTCTAGATTTATTTATCTAAGAGAACAATTGAGCTTTACATATGAAGAATACTGTACTGATAAACTAGGTATACTAGCTATCTTAATTTAGAAATCCATTTGCCAGGTAAAGGCTACGTTTGCATGATAAATTAGCTTCACGCAAGTCAAAGTAAAAGTCTAAATGAAATCAATTGATAGCAAAATGATAACGTGTGAGAAACTGTAGTACTGCGGATGTCTAAAAATGTTTTGTACAATGTCTTTACAATGTATTAGAATCTATGAGGAATGCATAGCATTCCCTTCTAGCTACATTTTTCCTCCACTCTCCTAACACTGGACTCCCTGCTGTGACACAGCAGTGGAGGAAAGCTGGAAAATCGTCTGCTCATGAAGAAGTGACCTTGGGACCCGAGAGGTGAGATGCTATCTTAAAAGCTGTTTGAAGGCTGATAAATGCCTGATAAATTCCCAGGTCAGATGTCCAAACAGATTTTCTCCAGTCTGCTCTTGTGTTTTTCTGCTGCCTTGGCCTCAGGATATCGATAGCTGAAGTTCCCTCGTCCTGGACAGGCTTGGTGCTCTCTCTTGAGAGGGGCGTCCGGCTCTGTTTGAATTGCATGTGCTTTGTTCTTGTTCAGCTATTAAATGAGGTTACTGGAAGCGAGGAGCTATTTTGTTCACAAGGTCAGTGTGAACGAGTGGTTGCAGTGTGCAGGTGCAATGGTGATGCCATGCTCCAGAAATGACAGACACAAGACAGTTCACAATTAAACAGCTATTTATGTGGCTGGGTTGCATGTCAACAACACTTAAGTAATAAGCAAATGTTCTACA
The DNA here is from genome assembly GCF_017654505.1 of Polyodon spathula. Lineage (NCBI taxonomy): Eukaryota > Metazoa > Chordata > Actinopteri > Acipenseriformes > Polyodontidae > Polyodon > Polyodon spathula. The sequence continues at coordinate 44,302,510 of NC_054544.1, forward strand.
TAGCAATGTGTATCGTTTTGTGCAGAACAAGGTTTTCAGTCCAGAAATAATAAGACACTAATATTAATAACACACAACACAGACACGGTCACTTCTGCAGACAGTGAGTGCTCTTTGTGCAGGTATGGTGCAAGACAGCAATCATGAAACAGTGGTGCAGTATAGTCTGGGTTTAGTGCTGGCTTGTAGCGACAGCACCAGGGTTAGTGTTAGCCATCTAACAATGACAAATAACAACAGTTGGAACAACAAACAAACAAAACACGAAACACTACGGTATGTTTACAGTCGGGTCTGCTTTACAGGTCCTTGCAGTAACCATAATAAAGGACAGATTGCTTTGTCACATCCCCTGAAATACACAGTCATGCCCCCTGCAACAGCTAGTGCAATCAAGTATCCTCCAATCCATGACTGACACATTGCTTACCGTATTAAGGTATTGTGTATTGTGTAGTATGACTCCGCCCCTTTCCTGGATGGCCAGCTTCCAACTGACCCTGGAATGAACTGCCAAACCATCCAGTACAGGGTACACAGTTCCTGTTATACAGAGCTAATTGCACTAATTAAAGAGTAAGTAGCTTAAAATATCACATTATTAGGTCTAGTGATCTGCCATTGTATCCTATATTAATTTTTCTGTCAATATACACTGCTGTGCACTAAATGGTACTTGTGCTTACTCCTAGCCTACATTAACTAGGCCTGTGGTAGGCCTGGAACGGAACGGAAGAGCGGTTCCTAAAATTGATTAAGGATCTATTAAAACAAATATTTGCTTGAAACCTACTGATATGCATCAGCATCTACATATGTCATCTGCACATCAAATCCATACAAAAATAACCATTCCTAAAGGACTGTGTATAAGGAATTGAAAGAAACTGTTCTGATTATGATCTGAAATTACTATAAAACAGAGAAAGGAATTGAAGAGAATTTAAGAGAACTAAAGACTTGACAAATTCAATTGAAATGAACTACTTGAGTATAGTAAAAGAGAAAATAAGGTTGAAAGAGTACCATTAATAATTATATATTCTAAATTATTATCCAGCATTTAAAATGTTTAATAGTTTGGAAGCATTTACGTATACGTCATAATTCAGAAAAAAAATGAAAAAAATATTTCCAGAAGTGGCTATAGTGGCTTTTAGAAAGGATGTAAATTTAGCTGACGTTTTGGTCCACAGTAAACATTAATAGATCATAGACACATTCAAGGACATTGTGTAAAGTATGTAAATATATTGGTAAAGATAGAAGTGAAATCGCAAATAGAGAGCATATTTCCGTCATGCAAAATTATTTAACAAAATAAAATATTTAGGATAGACAGCTACAGCATTATATAAAAGAATGTTGGTGGGATGTCATTATGAAACAGAAGACAGACAACAAAGTTCACAATCCAAACACATTTATTTTTATAATCCTGGTCTGGCAACCGCAAAGAATGATCCCAAGCAATTCACAGCAATGTGTACTGCACTGTTCCAAATCAAGGGTTTACAGTCCCAAAATAATAATACAGTATAACACCCATCAAGGCACACATGATCACAAGTCCACAGTGAGTGCTAACATGCAAGTGGTGAAATACAATTTAGGTGTACAGTTGTGAAGTGTTGTCCAGGTAGGTGCTGGCCTTAAGCAACAGTTCCTTGTACGTGTCAGTCGTCTAATAAACAAACAAGTATAAAATTAGACACAACAAAACAAACAAACACTCATGGTACAATTGCAGTTCTCCTTTCAGAGGTTCTCTCTTAACCATAACAAAGGAACAGATCACCTACCCATGTGCCCTTTTGTACCGTCAGTCACGCCCCCTTGGTTAGCGAGTGCAACTGTTTGTCCTCCAATCCGTGGTTACCACATTGCTTCCCTTCTGTGGCAATGACTTGGTGTACTGTAGCTCCGCCCCATTTCTAGCTGTCTGACTTCCACCTTTTCCTTGGAATAAATTGTTAGACCATCCAGTCCAGGGCACTCTGTTTCCTTTACACAGTACCTTCACAGGTCAGGAGGGAGATTTATAACCAAGATTCATGCTTCTCTGACACAAAACCCAAGACAGAAACTTAAAAATACAAATAAAATGCAATTTTGGGATGGGAACTTCAACATGTGTTAGCACATAACATTAGAATCAATGTAAAAACAGTGCATTTTAAATAAAAATGGAGGACAGTAGATATACATATTAGAACTGATGTTGGATCATACTATTCTGAATGTGCTCAAATATTACCACACTTTACCAATGGTACTCTGTAATAGTGTAGCTGTCCAAGTACTACCGTTGCCCCTAAGAACCACTGAAGAAAGCGCAAATTGTTAACACTAAAAGGGCCAGAGATATACTCATACCTAGAAGCCCCGCAGCAGACTATATATATTATAACTCAAAACAAGAAAATGTAAATAAATAAACATCTGAACAGACATTAGTTTACAACATACGGTACATGTTTATAAAACTGAAACAACAGCAATACATTTTTTACTTTTCAACAGCAATCGGTTTATTATCAGATGAACAAAAGCAACTGAGCAACTTAAATAAATAAACTTCGAAAAACATTTTACAGAAGCGCACAGCACAAGAAGTTATAGAAGAAAAGGGTATTCCTTTATCTGAGTCTAAGGCTGTTCACAATCAACACAGATAATGGGCTTCTCCATGCTGCCTTTCTGCAGAGGGCACAGCTGTCTGAAGTTTTATCTTTATTGCACTTGCCAACCAGGCATTGGCATCTCTTGTGGTTCTCAATGGAATTGCCAGTCTCCCTCTGTTCCAAATGGTTCTTGCAAAGTTCCTGTACTAACTGTAAAATATATTCTCTCCTTTGTAAATTCTTCTCCATGCATTCTTTGTAAAGTACCCAGGAGCTGATGGCTCCTAGGTCCAATACATTGTAAATCACCTGAACAGACCACCGCCAGGAGCCAGCTTTCACTGAATTCTTATGTGCCATCTGATCCAAAACATCAACTCCATATTTTGTTGTGTAATAATACTCCACGGTCTCTGGTATTAATTTTCAATAGTCCCGATGCTAATCAACTTACCAAAGCAGAGCCGCTGGCAACCAGACGCCAGCCTTCAAAAGGCTGATTGAAAACAATAGATTGTCAGTCATTCACTTAGGCAGAGAGTAGGCACTGATCTGATTACAGTCAAACACATTGTGGACTGCTAAAAAAAAATTAAGTAGAATATCATTCTGTATAATCACAATACAATTGTTTTATGTATGGCCGTCAATGTGACTGCTCCCGGGGCTTTTAGGTATAATGCAATATATCTCCTTTATTTCTGCACTCCCGCGTTTCATGCTTTGTGAGAATATTTAATACATACCACAGAAAGGTACATGAACGCACAGCCCCATATGTGTTAAACAACTGAAGAAAATTACATTTTAAAACCAAAAACCGCCAAAATGACACCCACAGGGAGTCTAGTGTTAAAGGTGTAACAACAAATGTTTTATTTTCAGTAGCAGTATTATTGCAAGACCTCTTTGTGTTGCTGTTGATTTTTTTTGTTTTTTAAACCAATGTGTCCAGCAACAACAAAATAAATCCACTTGCTGTGGTACAAATAATAGGACCCCCATCTGAGCATTACACTTGAGTTTCCTTTGCTCTAGAGGGAACAAACCAATTGCTCTGTTCAACACTATAATGACGGGACAGGTTAAATAGTCTTCACTTGGGTCACAGGTCTGGGAAACAAAAAGATGAACAGCAAAACATGTAAGTATGTGTGTTTGTGTTTGTTATTATTCCTTAAAAACGATTGCAGAAAATGACATGTTAAAGTATAGGCGAGTGAGCAGTACTGTGATTCCTAAGCTTTCAACACTGCCAGACCTGACATCTCAATAGTCAACAGCTGGTTAATCCAGATGAGAGATATGCATTGCAGAGAGCAAGAGCCAGGGTGCCTCAGCCCTTATCATCCCCAATCTCCCCTCTGAATCAAGCTGCTGGCCTTCCAGTCTCTTACAAGATAAGCACTGATGGAATTTTTATCAGTGAAATCTCTTCAATAACAAAAAAAAAAGAACAAGAAAGAAAAGGAAAAGATCAAGGTTGGCAGAAGGGCATGGGACCTTGGGAAATAAACCAAAAAAAAAAAAAATGCTGCTTAGCAACCACACAGTAAGGCATGATGGGATATCTATGTCAGCCTGACATGCCTTGTGGAGATTTCCACATCATTAGCCCCTTTATCTAGAAACTCTGGCTTAGTCTATTTTGAGATGGGTAGCAAGCCTTAAGGACCAATATTCAGGTTGACCCGCTATTTGGTAGGCCCAGTTGCTTTGTATACAAGGAGGGGGGCCATGGCCTCTGGGAGCTGGAGCTTGTATTCTGGCCCTCCATCTGTACTGTCACCCCTACACCAAGCCCATGCAAGAATGAACGCTTTTAGCTGGTAGAGAAAAGTGCTTCTCTGGGTGTGAGGAAGTCAAGCCCCACTTGTCAGGAGAGTGTCAGTCCGTGTATGTGAAGAAGATAAATGGCTCTAGTTATATAAAAAAGGGAGAAGAAAATAAATTTCTCTTGGGCACTATTGGTTGACTCCCTGACTGATGAGGCTTAGAAACCTGCCTAATTCTTTCATAAAGCTGTGAATAAAAATGGATTTATTCTAATTAGGGCTTCAAAGAACTGTCTTTGAAACCAAATACATTTTTTTTTTTTTTTAATCTCTTTTTGTTTGACATTGGCACAACCCAGAAAAAAATGTTACAGATACCAGCACGGGGCTGTGGCAAACAATGTACAGTTGTACAAACAGTTATTTTACACTGACTAACTATATTTAAAATGAAACTAACTTTAAATGTTACTGAATGTTGTGTAGTTAATTAGTACAACTTGTTCTTGTGCCATAGAAGTTTTCTTATACTATTATTGTTGTTGAAAAATTTGTAAAATGATATACACTTTACATACACTACACTTTACATACACATACAGTCACATACAAATTACATGCAAACAGCATACACTGTACAAGTGTACAAGCTAATGCCATACACCATCAACTGTAGGACTTTTTATATGATTTCCTTTACAAAAAGTTATCAACCTAGACTGTTTTATGATTGAGTTAAAAACAGATGTGCCTTATGTCCTAAGATGCTCTTATTATATTACCTGTAGTGTCTTATCAGGTAGACATCATAGCAACTAAACCGTGCCTATCGAGGGAGGCTGTGCCACCTGTTAGTTGCCTACGATGGAATTATCCAGACATGACAGTGAAATGAAAGAAGTCAGTCAAGCGACTATTGCAGTGAGCAGTCCCTGAAGTTTCTTGTTGTTGTTGAAACATTAAATATACAATGGATTTGCTTTTGGACCAGCATCAACAGGTCTGCTCATTTTCTGCACTGTGACTTACTCCTCAGTTTATAATTGATCAGTTTTATATATTAAGGTGAAACCAGCAACAAAAGTGAGAACAGGGCATTCAAGTTTTCTGTTTTCAAGGATTCGCCAGGACAAAGAAACAAGATTCTCGACTGGCTGTCTCAAATGTTTGTATGGGGCAAGCAAACCTTGGTTCAGGATTTGATCATCCCTATTTAGAAAGATGCTCCTGGCTTTTGAAACTCTTCTGTGACTGTGGTCACCATGATAACAGAATCTTCAAATACCCCTGAACTGTAGCAAAACAGGCAATTGCAGCATAATTTTATCCTGCACACGTACATTTGTATATTTTGTGTGTGGTTAGTTTGTGTAATTGATGTTGATTGTTGTAAATATTTGTATTTAAAACAGGGATTATTTTAGTTTGAATCCATGCATGGTGTCTGGGTTCCCCTCCAACAGGCAGACAAGCCATGTGACAATGTAGCTGTACGCGAACTTTAAAAACATGTGCAGATTGTTGTCGGACTCAAATTGGATAATTGATTGCCAATTTGAATCGACCACATGTATAAATTAGGTTGGTTCATTTTGAGGGAGGCCTGACAGCAGCAGACTGTGCTCACTGTACCTGCACCAAGATAGCTTTTGCTTGGGTTACTGTTTATTTATTTGTTTAATTGTTCATTTTGTTGATAAATAAAGCAAGTGCACAAAAAAGCACTTTATGTTAATTAGCTTTACCAAGTGTTAATGCTGATTAGGTTAGTGGAATGTTTTTTGCTTGTATTAGACTATTACAATAAAATAACTGTCTTACAATATGCTATAAAAATACATGGAATATACCTGAAGTTGTGTTTATGCATTATGCTTTGCTGTGCACTATTACTGTAAATATTCTTGTGGTGATTTATATATCCGAATAGCAAATAAATACATTTAAACCACGTGGTTTCCAAGTGCAGTGGGGAATAAACTCATTCAACAGTGATTCCAATCAATCCTGGAAGAAGGTACAATCTTTACCATCTTTATTTTTATTAATATTGTAGTCTATTATTTTTTACAGTACATATTTAAGGGATAATGGCAGTGTTACAGTAATAATGGAGCTCAATTCCATTATTACAGAGAAACACGCCACAGCAGTGACATAATCACAGTTATATTTATTTACCTTTGTTTGTCTGAAATAATAATTGCAGTCCAGTAAACTCAGGGATCGGGTGTCTGTCAGCAGTGTTTCATCAGTAAGCCGTGGTTTTAGAACAGGTGTAATTACTGTCAACATCTCATCCCTGCTTATTTGCCATTCTGTTATTAGGTAATAATAGAATGACTGGCCTCCTTAGAAAATATTGGTACACCAGTGACCGGTTGTTGTATGATTTTTCATATAGACCACCACATATTCAAGTGTTCCTCCTGCAGGAATTGTTTATTGTATTGAACATGTATAGGAAAGGTATGATTATCACTGAAGAATAACATCAGCCTGGAAGTAACCTTGATCATTTTCTATGATACCTTTAGCTGACAGAATTTTGAATTGTACCCCTCACCCAAATCATATGTTTTTATCACAACCAAAAAGCTTTCTTTGAGAGCCCTGTTAGTGAAGCATGGCTACAATTTCTGTGCGATAACCTTTCGCTTTTTAATGGAACTGTCAAGGCAATGGATAAGCAAAAAACACATGCAGCGTTGCGACAAATCAACCTCAGAAAAGTTGAGTAAAAGACAAGATCTAATATTTTTGAGTTTGAAAAGGCTTCTGAAGCATAGAAAAGGTCAGCATCGGTCAGTGCAGGGATGTAGTGACAAAGGTATTGAATGCATGATTGATTGGGTGGAGAGTATTTTGATTGTGTGCATCAGTATTCCAGAGTATTCCTGCTTGTGAGTAATGTAGAGTGATGGACCTTTGTGTCCACCAGGCTAGCAGACTGTAATATGCACTGTGTGACACCACAAGCAATGTTAAGAAAAAAAAAAAATAATACAATGTGCTTGAACACTAGGAAAAATAAAAATACATCTAGGAATGAGTGGTTACATTTTATTCGATGTTTCTTTAATTATCATCTAAAATCAAACTGTTATCATTCAGTAATGGCACTCTGATGTCACTTCCTAAATGCCCTTTTTGAAACAATCAAACTGACAGAGGTCGGAGCAAACATGATAACAGAATTGCAAAACATACAGTCATAAACACAACACTAAAAGGTATTTTATAAACTGACTGCATTTTTACCTTCTTAAAATGGTAGAGACAGCTCAAGGCCATGCTGTTCACACAAACTCAATTTGTGCACTAGATTGAATACAATTTTCTTTCTTTTTTTTACTGTACTTTGGCAGCATAAAAATAAGGATTGTTTTTGTGTGTGTGTGTGTGTGTGTGTTTACTCACTCATTTAATTTTTAATTAATACCAATTATCTTAAAACAGCTACAAAGATATAAGAAGAAATTTGAATTAATTCACCCCCTAGCGGCAATAACGTGGCCCCCTGTTAATATTACCAAAAGGTGTCCATGTTACGGTATTAATCTCATCATAAAGTGAAATTACTTTTTGAAACTAATATATGCTCCCATTTACAATAATAAATGTTATAAAACCACCAATAATATTAATAAGAATAGCATTTATAAAGTATTATTGACACTGGGATTCAACCTACTTTGCTTTTGTAACACACTGAACATGCAATGCTTTAACAGTACAGGAAAAGCATGAGGAACATCTGACTTGATGTTATGGCTTGTACCATAACTTGTTGTTTTTAAAACTCAGATAGTGTTCCTCAAAAATCAGCTATAAAGTGTTCTAGTAATTATGAAATTATTGCTTATAATTAGTAGTAAACATTTTAATTTTTATAAAATACAAGAGTCTATAGCCTTATTATTTGCACCTGTTGTTAATAAACACAAACATGTTAACTCGCCTCAGAACAGGTATACAAAGCAACCGGCAAAATCAGAAGGTTGGAGTGACATCCAGATTACAAAATACAAATAAAATTCCTTCATCTTTGAACAGTATGATTTGTGGTTTGCATCCAGCCCTTTTCATTGTTAAGTGTTTTTGAATTGGGCATGTCAAACTGGTTAAAAAAAAAAAAAAAAAAAAAACAGTGGAAAAAAATATATAATTTAACAAAAAAAAACAACCCAAGAGCAATAATGTATGTTGAGTCTTGGGTCTTAGTACCAAATGCGCATTAATAATAATGTTCCATAAATGTAATTACCGGTAACATTTAATCATAATATGTACGGAAATTAAAGTACCATACACTATCATAAAAAAAAAGAATACTGATGTGGGAAAATATAAACACTGCACAAAAATCTGTTTTAAATGTGCAATTGTTAAAATGATTTATTAATAAAAGCCACTTTAAACTGTTTAACATAAAACAGTGTTTAGATCAATAATGATCCATTTGACACTTTAACTAACATTGCCTCATTTTATTATCTCTTAACCCCTTTTTAATTAAGCACAGTAAAACATGCCTGATTAAAATTCCATTCTATCAGCAGCTGACATACACTACTCAATTCCACAGTTAACTTTTTTATATGGGCATTGTGAAATGGATAGCAAAGCAAGGTTGCTTTCATTAGTGGTCTAGCAGTTGTACCGGGGTTAGGCATACACTAACAATCATATGGAGGATTATTTTCTTTCTAATGTATTTTTATGATAGGGGGTTGTGAAGTAAGCTTTGATGTTAGAAGTTTGAGAACCGGCCTCTTCACCCCTTTCTCCATGATATACCTGATACAGGGCCTCCATCATTAGAAATAAACAGCCCACTTAGATTCTCGTGCTGTTAACTGTGAAAGTCCCCAAAATACTGTTTACATGAGCAGAGAAAAGTTTCACAAGAAAAAATCTCTGTGTCATTGTGTTTGATGTAAATAGTTATTAACGATCTGATTTGCTGATGGATAGTGCCTGCTTTTTTAAACTATGTTTTAGTGTTGTTGCCACAGGGGTCGTCTCTGCGCGGTGAGCCATGGATTCCCCTGCCGACCTAAGCCCTCCCTACCCAGGCAGCGCTCGACCAATTGTGCGCTAGGGACTCCTGGTCACGGTCGGCTGTGACATAGGCTATAGGGCACATCCACGTGGAGCGCCTTTGTTGGATGCACCACTCGGGAGCCCCTTAGTAATAGTTTTAAACAGAAAATTGGTAAATACAATCTGTATGATACTTTACAAAAACATTTAGATCTGTGTATGATTAGCACTATAAAAAGACTGAGGGAAATACTGCAAACAAAACATTAATTTCCCTGCTGCCATCGTTGAACCATGGTAACTTATGTATTCCCATGTGACTTTTATAGCAGCTTTAGTAAAGGACTTGAACGAGCTAATTCACATTTTCATGAGAAACTTGTGTATACATGTTGATTTCACAAGCTTTTCCTGGAATTTTACAAGAAATGGAGACTGTAACAAAAAAAATGATATTGTTGAGTACAATAGCGGTTGCAGGATTTAATTCCTGGCTGGGCCCCAAATTTTCATGGATGGGCCATTTCTGACTTAATGACGTAAACTTAATGATGTAATTACCAATATGTGTACTGAAGACACTCTACCAGTGGTCCTCAAAGTGGTCATGTGGGCCTCATTTTTGGTGTTTGGCAAATAGTGCCTGCGAAGTCAGGCCATTGTACCCATGGCAGCTGTTCTTAAATTATGGGTCGTGAAACATTTCTGGCAGGTCGTAGTGTGGGGAAACTAAATAAAGCTTTAAACACATTTTCCAACAAAAGTGTCAGAGCAGACTGTTTGACAGTATACGTATATATATACATATATATATATATATATATATATATATATATATATATATATATATATATATATATATATATATTTTTTCCTGAAGGGCCTCTGCGATACGATCTACGATCAACCAATTGAATATCTGCATTTTCTCTGCGGAAGCCCAAGCATAAGTTAGCTGGGTCGGACATAAACTGTGTCGGTTTCAGTTGCAGGTACTGACATTAAGTTTAACCAATAGTTCAAGAGTCAAATTTCTGCCAAGTTTTACGCAGCTGTCCAGTCATAAGCAAGCAGAGGCTGTTCAAGAAAATTAAAGACAATTGAGTAGCCAATGGGAAATGACAGATCTGACAGCTGTCCAATCATTCACGAGCAGAGGCCGGATGTTAATATGCCTAGATAAGCATTGAATTTCGCCGAATGTTAGTGAGAAAAATTATACATTTCACTATTTAGAATTTAATTTTCTCTCTATATATTTTTTAATTTCACCAGAGAAGGGAAACACCGAAGTATATTTAGTTATGAATCCACTTTCTCTGAATAACCGTACTGGAGATGAACGATCTTCCAAAGAGTAGTGTTGACAAATTTGCCAAAGTGAAACAAAAGCGAGACGCTATCTATTTAGTTTATTCATGATTATCTGTATAAACATGCTATTTAAAAATATTTTCATTGCATATTTTATATAAATTATTTAAAGAATAAGCGCAGCATGCACAATTACTGCCTAAGACTTTACTCTTGGCTCACCTTATCAGAGTGAGCCAAGAATAACTCCCACTAAAACTCTTAATTTATGATTATGTGCCAAAATTACTTTGAAGACCACTGCTCTATACTTTCAGAAATAGCATCATATTCTCCAAAAACACATACTCTACCGAATCATTTTGACAGTTGGAAATCTGATTTACCACCAACAGGCATAGCAGCACAAATTCCGTAAAGTTAGCGAGCTACAAGTCACTAGCACACATAAATCAAAAGCTGACAAAAGCTCTCAAACATGTATTCAACTTCCCAGAGTGAGCTAAAATTTAAAAAGCTCTCATACAGTGACTAAAAGTGAGTGTTAATACTTCCCTTTGAGCTTTATAAAAATGTCAGTTATATGGGAACAAAAACAAAACAGGAATAGAGGCATGAGTTGCGTATAACATACAGTACATCTCAGCTGCATCAGTCTACTGAGTTGATAAAATTAAATGTAGATACTTACATTACTGGCACATTTATTGATTTGTCGGTTCGTTTTCTTTATACAAAATGTGTCGAGACATAGCTAATGTGTAAGACACAAGTATAGCTATGATTTACTGCAAAGTTGGCTAAACGTTCTGTTTTATTATATTTCTTAGCAGACACCCTTATCCATGACGACTTACAATTGTTACAAGATAACACATAATTTTTTACATACTATTACCCATGTATACAGTTGTGTTCCCTTTCAATTCAAATGACAACCATTACCGAATGGGAAGAGCCTTTCTAACCGTCAATCACAGAGCATATATGCAAAAGCTGCCCTATCAGGGCCCCGCTGTGAGGGGGAAGTCCCTCCCACCTCCTGTTGAAGAGGGACATCCTCACAGTAGCACATCACCATTTTCTCTCTCATTTCACTGAAACAGGTTGTGGATAGCTTTTGCTTCTACTTCCGAATTTGGCTGATTTGTTGGATTTATCCACAAATGTAAAAAAATCAAATCCACGGTAGAATCGCGCTTCGAGCATGTCTAAAGAGTGCTCTCACTATATTCTCGTGTCAGTTTCTGACTAGAGCTGGTCGCGACCCCTCTTAAGAGATTAGCGAGCGGCCATTGCTCTTTTCACAACACAAGGTCTTGTGTAGTTGATACACTGTGTGGAGAGCTGTTGTGGTGCGGTAAGGAGACTCTGCAGGCTCTCAGCGTCATCCTCTATGCCAATTTAATCAGTCACAGTGACCAAAAAAAAAGGCTCAGGCCTAGCGCCCCTCTCAATCCTCGAGCTTTCCTAGCGCCGATCCCGGTACCAATTGATTAGGCACCGGGGAATAGCTTCGAGGCCGTCTACAGCACGGCACTGACCATGCTACACTTCGGGATTGACTGCGCATGTCTCGATGACGACCTCGGCACCGACAGCGGTCGTCTCGACGCCGATCCCTGCACCGACTGATTCGGCACTGGTGAATCGTTTTAAAAAGCGTCTGCAGGCTGCTCATTGAGTGCAAAAAAAAAAAAAACCTACAAAGCATGTCGGTCCAGTCGACTGGGTCCTCCGCTAGTTTTCACCAGTGTGACCAGTGTGCGGCAAAATTGCCCAGGCAGGACAAGCACCAACCCTGCGCCAGGTGCCTAGTGCCAGAGCATTTGACCAAGGCACTGGCAGGTGAGCTGGACTGCTCTCCACGTCGGAAGTTCTCGAGGAGAACTAAGCGATGGAGAGCAGCCCTATCCCCAGCAGAGTCTCTCTCCTCAAGCCATGAGAGAATGAGATCTATGGTCCAAGAGCCTCCACAGAGGTCGTCCAGGACACCCCGTGCTACAGTGACCAGGGAACTCTCCCGCACAACTGGGTCACGCTCCCCTTCCCCACCACTGGCACAGAGGCATAGACACCTCTCAGGGGAGGCGAGATGGTCACCACTGAGGCGGTACCACTCAAGGGGAACGCTCACCAGGGGACAGACGGTTGCCTCTCAGGCACCTCTCCCCTTCCCCACGCAGGCGCAGACGTTCACCGTCTCAGTCGCCTCGAAGGCACCCAAGCTCGGCAGAGCGGCGCTTTGTGGAGCTGGCGGAGACTAGAAGGGCCCAGCAGACCATGCTGGAGACCCTACTGAAGTCTCAGGCCAGGCTGCCCCCTACCATTGGGCCAGTCCCCACAGTCTCGTTCCTCAGTCGGAAAGGACACAGTGTAGAGGACCCTGCCGTCCTTGCCACACGTGTCACGGAGGGAGGAGTTCCGGGCGCTAATGCAGCATGCAGCTGCAGCCACGGACGTACCCTGGCCAGCGGAACAGGAGGGAAAGGGGAACCGCTTCCTCCAGCAGAGAGGGCACCCAGAGCACACCCTCTCCTTATGCCAGAATGTTCTAAAATAAAACACTAAATCAAAACAAAACAATAATGCCCTGCCCCCTTTTTAATAATGTGCAGGGCTCTCTCCTGCTGCCCTGCTATAGGCTGGCAGAAGGTTCATATCAAACTAACCTAAACCTAAAGTCTGCAATTATATATCCAATTATTTTCACTTAAATCCAGTTTATCAAGAACATAGTCAAAATATAACAGTCTCATTTTAGCTATTCAATGCTTTAAACTAAACTTGACCTCCCTCTGTTTTTTACAAAAATTCTCTTCAGGCAAGGTCCGAACCTTCTGCTTCTCTGTCATGGACATCCATCATTAATAGAAAAGTCTTCTGTAAGCATTTTCTCAAACATATAACATAACATGGTCCTATGCTATGGCTCCCCCTCACTTGTTTTTACCAGGATGTATTTCTTATATGTAAAAAACATCACTCATTATAGAAACCTTGGTTGTCATATCCCCCAAACATTACCCTCCGCCTGGTACTGCAAGCAAGTAAAGGTTACCAAGGTTAATTACCTTCTCTTTGGCAAGCCTACTATGTGCTTGACTGTGACAAAGTGCCCGCCTCTGTATATCATCTGTTATATGTTGCATGTTGTGTGTGGAAATGTTGGTGTATAGTAATTGGTACACGGGATATAAACGGGTCTGTAACACAAGTGTTTAAAATGTATATTTGTATTTAGGCACGAGGATTGCACAGCACTTCACGTGCAAGTGAAAAGTAATAATATGTGAGCATGGGGAATTGCACTTTATTAATTCACGTGCAGTTGTACCGAGACTCCAATGAATGATTGATTAGCAGTCGAGTCTTGGCACAGCTGCATAAAAACAATATGTTTTCACTCACTCACGGTTGGTGTTCGGTGAGTGGAGAACGGGATAGGAGACGGAGGTAGAAGTAATAATAAGAATAGTAGTCATCGTTAAAAAGAAGCTCATCGTGTTTGTTCGTTAGTCCATTGTTTGTTTTGTTTAGTCCATTTTGTTTGTCTCGTTTATTTTGGCATACAGTGCAGTGCCCTGTTGTTTTCTCTTTGTTCAACTGTTTTATTTTACAATAAACCGGCACAAGCAAGCTCCATCATCATTTCATTTCACATCATCCGTCTTTGTATATTTCATTCCTTCCTGGTTCTGACGCCGCCCACTTGGCCATCTTTGTGACATTGACACAGACTGGTATCATTCTGCTTTGACTGAAGTTTTTACTTTAAATTAATTTCTGCACTATATTCCCTTAGGTTCAAATGCTTGTAATCTTTCTGCTAATAAACTTCTTATTGTTATTTCTTTACAGTAAAAATCATAAACCACTATCTATTTTAACTCAATTTCAACTGTCCCTAAACTTATTTGCTGTTTTCATAGAGTTTTGCTCTTCTTTTCTTCACTGGATCTGAATGCTAAAGAGGTTCCATGTTTATTTCAGACATCCTACCTCTTGATAGAGAAAGGCTCCAGACTTTCAGCAAGCTAGAATGATTTTCTACAATGAACCCTCTACACAGACTCCATCCAGTCACACTAATAATCTTTTTACTGTTTATAAAGAGTATTTTAAACAGTAATACAGTAGATTAATAACAGGGTATATCATATTATATTATTGTGAACTAACATAAAGAATATATAATAATACATTTATAAGTAGGGTACTTTAACAAGTTTAGATTCTCCCATTTATGTCAAGCAAATGAGCCCTGTTCCAGCAGGATTCAACTTCTCTCACTAGTTAAGCTCTGAGTGGTTCTGTGAAGGCCACAACAGGACAAGATAGCCATATTTTCACATCATAGGTGTTAGGGACAATAGCCTTTACTTGATACCTGAAACATATCTGGATACGTCTAGTGGGGATACCTTCTTTACATTCCAGCTTACCCAAATGTGCCCATCTTACACTATGATCAGTTTCACACTCCACATATTCGATTCGTCTTACATTATCTGGATCAATATTGAGATGTGAGAATGACACTCCTTCAGGGCCATTACATTGAAATAGCATTCGAAAATGCTTAACCATATGGCTACAAGCAGGGTAGGGTTTTGGTCCTATCATTGATAACTCACCCCTACATTTGTCACATCCACAGTTTACCAGAGACTTGGTCCTAGTTCCTGTATTCAGTCATTCTTTAACCAGCAACAATATTACTAAATGTATCAAGCTATTCTCTTGAGACATGTCACGTTGCTCACAAAGAGTAACCTTAAGAGGGAATCCCTTCATCCAAAGAACAGGTGTGGGCCAGAACCCACTATTTTTCATATCACTAGGTTTCCAGCCCATTCCTTCATCTATATCATCAGTGGATAATTTCATAGTAACTGAATCTGGACCCACCGAGGATCCGGACACCAAAGGTACAGGTGCCTTCCATGCACAAGGATCTAGTTTCTTATGGCACAGGAAGTATATTCCAAAGCTGCCTGTGACATGCAGAACAATATTATTCGTGAATGTGTAAGGTCAGGCCGACCTGCTGAAAGTTCCAAACCTCCCTTATTAGATAAAAGCATTATTTTTAATTAGACTCAGAACTTCAAACATTTTGACCCAGTGAGAACAAAATGGCAAATTCTATGGCGCACAGTAAATATGCCGGAAATAATTTAACTAAAGTAGGTTTGTGGTTCTACTATAATAAGAAAAAAAAGATTTAAATAAATAAGAAAACCATGAGAAAATAAGAAACTTAACCCTTTTCAGTCCTATGTCGGACCAGGTCTGAAATTACAATTTTCCCTTTCCAGTCCAATGTCGGACCCTGTCCGACATGATCAAAAAGACGTAAAGCATGGGTCTCTAGTCGTTTTTTCTCCGGAACAAGCAGAGAAAACCTTTCAATGGCCGAGTGAGACCGACAGGAGTCGAATGAAACAGAAAAAAAGGGCGCTTCTCATAGCCCCATGCATTACAGAGATAACACGGACATAACAAAGGAGGTAGCTGCTTCTGCATCCAGGGCTCAAAGAATATCACGGACATTTGCAGATCTTTTTGAGATATTATAGTAATAAAATAATGACTTTTTTTTGTCGCATTATTGAGGAGTTTGGTGATAAAACGAGTGATCAGGAGAGCATTTATCAGTATGTACGGCTATTAAGAGGTATGTGAAAAATACAGTGAACAAGGGGTGGGGCTTGGCTGCAGATACACTACTGAGTGTTTTTTTTGTGATTCAATGCCTGTTGAACCTGTTTTACTCAGAAAAAAATATTTTAAACTGCGCGTGTAAAATAAACAGCGCATGTGAAAATAAATTGGACCTGATGTGCCTGACAAGCGCTAAATAAATGAACCGCTTAGGGTTAATATAACTTAAGGATGTTAGTCTTTATCAGAGTAAAACAGTCCTACATTTTAGTATTCAAGGTTGCTTTTGCTACCAAGCAGGTGCCTAATAAAAAATTTACCTCTTGCCTTCTATGTATATCAATGGAGTCAAACAAAATTACAATTTATAAGAGACTGCTATACTGAAATATCTGAATTAGAAATACATGTTATAAAATCATTTAAACTGTTATACAAATAAAATAATTATTGTTGAAAGAACATATTAGTTAAAATAAGATAGTTCAGCAGTAACAGACACTATCAGAATACTGTAATAATTATAATGTGTTTTAAAGACTATAAAACCAGCATAAATAATATTGCAGCAAATTCTGAACAGGTTACAATAATTTGAACTAAGAAAAATGAGTAAGTGTTAATGTTAAAAAAAGCTTGTCTGTATGCCTTTGTTATTAAAGTGCACACACACTCTTGGAAGCTGGTCAGACTTAAACATAAGGCATAGGTCTATGTTAACCTTGGCAGAAGCAGGCATCTCATTTAATTATCTTGAAGATGAAGTCATAGTTTTCAGGGAACTAAACACAGAGGCTAGGTATTGCCATATAGCAAAAGAAAAAAACCTCTATGATAGGATTATATTTGAAACAAAAAACTAACAGTATTGCATCTATTTGAGCTTTATTGTAATGAGTAAAATCTTATTTAGAAAAGAAGTAAACCTGATCTAAAGTTAGTCCTTGAGTTAAAAGCAGATATTCTAAACAGTACAATTATTAAAGTGTTGTTTTGAAAATAAGACAATAAATTGTATACTGTATTTAATAACTTTAGTACACAGTGGACCTACTGAAGGAAAATAACTCATTTTGTGACCTCTTCCTTACCTGCTCGTAGCAAGGCTGTGTTGGGCATGAAAAAAATAGGTTTTGGCAATTGAAGCAGGATCTGTTGGTAATCAACAGTTTTGAATCAAAGGTCTTTCTATAATGAGTGATCTTTTTAAAATTAACTAAAAAAATACTTTTGGTATCAGAATAAGGGATGTATTATGATGTAATGTCAATTCTCTTCATTATATTATAGAAATTCATGACAACTTGGCAGTCGAAGCGAGCATTTCATTTAAATTAGAAAAGTTGTCAACAATAAGAGTTCTTATCAGGAAGGTAGCGACTTTAATTGGGATGATGTTTGTGAGCCAAAAATACAGAGGCTTTTGTATTACAAATGAAAAAGCAATTCTTGGACAGAATTACATTTAAAACTAAAAAAGCCACAGCGTTGCATTCATTTAAGTTTTACTACGATAATAAACATAGATATTTATTTACAGGGAAATTGTAAAGTTTAAAAGTGAAATAATTAAAAGTCCATCTCAGACAGACAGTAAAATTCTGGAAGGGCATTAGACCTTCAAAAGATAAAGCTTAGTCTTTGTCACCTCAAAGCAGGGTTTTGTTGTTAGCTCTTAAAAGCGGAATTTGTCAACCCTGAATGATAACCAATGGAAGGTACTTTAAAAAAGACAGAAATATGTACCCCATTATATTTAGAAAATAATGAGAACTTAATTATAAAAATTAGGATTTAAGCTTTTTTTATTATCTGAAAAGATACCGGTTCGAGGTACTCTTGTATCCAGCCAAAAAATGACTTAATGCAATGAATTTGGAAAACAGCTTACAGTAGAGTTTCATATTAACCCTTTGTCAGACCAAGTCCTAAATTACAATTTTCCCTTTCCGGTCCAATGTCAGACCCTGTCCGACATCATCAAAAAGATGTAAAACACTGGTCTTTATTAGTTTTTTTTTTTTTTTTTGAAAAAGCAGAGGAAACCTTTCAATGGCCAAGTGTGACCAATAGGAGCCAAGAGAAGCCAGAAAAAAGGGGCGGATCTGAGCAATATAAAGGTGTAGTAATTCACATGCTCCATAAAGTGGGTGTAAGTTTCACCCACCTGTCCCTTTTATTAGAGTCAGTAGCCTGGCCAGGTTAAAACTCAATTTCCCATAGTTCCTTGCTATCACCCTCTGTTCATCCTCTACCCCCATTGGCTCATTCAGGTATCCACTTCTCCAATCTCAGAGCTCTGCTATTAAAGCTGGCTGACTAGGCCAGGAGAGTACTCCCTTTTCACTTGAGGAATCCATTTACAAACACCACATTACTTAATTATAGTGTAACTTTAAATTTATTTTAGAGAAATACAGGTGCATCCATTTAATCTTTTGTTAAAATCTTGTACTTTGTCTAAACATTTCTTTTTTGTTTATACTTTTACTTGTTTAGTTGCTGTTCAAGGACTGTTTAGGGTTTGTTTTTGTTAGTGTGTTCAGTTTCCATTTTGTTCCTGATCCTCCTGATATTTTCCAAATGGCTGTTCACCATTCAACCCGCTACTACTCGACAGACTCGCCATTTTCTACCATTGCTATTTTTTAATCAAACTTCAGACATCATGATCAGTACAGGATTCTATTTGGGACTTCATTATTTGTTGGTGAGATTATTCCTTTTCTGTTTGCTGTTTTTTTCTTCTTTATCTTGATACTTTGGTTCCCGTAATTTTATTTTTGTTCTTTTGTTACTTTGGATTACATTTGCATTGCTTCACTGGACTTGTTAGGCCTAAATTTCATTTATCATCCATTGCCATCAAGACTGTCTTTGTAATTGGTTTTCCCACATAATTATTCATTCACATTTGTCTTATTTGCCTGTCGTGTGTTGGTTTTGCATTGGTGTGGTGTTTGGGGGGGGGGGGGGTGTTCGTGAAATTGACACCTCTGACGTCCCATCTTTTGCTGTCTGTCACTCTTGCTGACTTAGTTATTGATATTGGGCCAGTAGTATCTCCTTAGGGAGGACAGTACAACTGCTTCTCAGTTGAGCAGAATAATCATTACAAAGGTGTACATACATACAGTGTTCAAACAAAAAGGGTATTCCTTTACTTGAGTCACAAAACTATGACACATGTAGTGGCCAGTTCAGATGCGTTTCTCCACATCACCTTTCTGCACAGGGCACAACTGTACAAAGTTTTATTTTTATTGCACTTGCCAACCTGGCATTGGCGTCTCTTGCGGCTCTCAGCGGGGTTGCCAGCTTCAGCTGAGGGTACACTCTGTTCCAAGTGCTTCTTGCGAAGTTCCTGTGCTAACTGTAAAATATATTCTCTCATTTTTAAATTCTTCTCCATGCATTATTTGTAAAGTACCCAGGAGTTGATGGCTGCTAGGTCCAATACATTGTAAAACACCTGAACAGACCACCGTCGGAAGCCTGCTTTCACGGAATACTTCTGTGCCATCTGATCCGAAACATCAACTCCATATTTTTTTGCGTTGTAAAACTCCATGTTCTCTAGTATTTATTTTCACTAGTCCCAATGCTAATTGACTCACCAAAGCAGCGCAACTGGCAAGCAGGCGCCAGCCTTCAAAAGACTGATTGAAAACAATAGATTGTCAGTCATTCACTCAGACAGAGAGTAGAGACTACTCTGATTACAGCTAAACACATTGCGGACTGGTAAATAAAATAACAAAGTAGAATATTGTTCTGTATAATCAAAATACAATTGTTTTCTGTGTGGTCGTGTGACTGATCCCGGGGCTTTTAGGTATAATGTAATATGTCTCCTTTATTTCTGCACTCCTGCGTTTCATGCTTTGCGAGAATATTTAATACATACGGACAGAAAGGTACATGAACGCACAGCCCCATATGTGTTACACGACTGGAGAAAATTACATTGTAAAACCAAAAAACACCAAAATGACTGTCTTGGGGCTTCTAGTGTTAACACGTTCATTATGGCCTGAATTTAAATGAAAATAACTGAACTGGCCACTGTATGTTTAGTGGTTTTATTCAAAGGCTTAGTGAAAAACCCATACAGTCTTTGTCCAATATTTTCTTAAAATAGTCTATACAGGAAGCAAATCCAACCTATTAACTGAAATATATTTTAAACCCGGATTGGAGTGGGTATTATATTTTGGAAAACATCTCTCTCTCTCTCTCTCTCTCTCTCTCTCTCTCTCTCTCTCTCTCTCTCTCTCTCTCTCTCTCTCTATATATATATATATATATATATATATATATATATATATATATATATATATATATATACTTGTACAAGCTGGTGTTATGTATTAAACAAACAACCCTCTCATATATACCCATATACTTGTACTGTATTTTGTAGCAAGGACCCTGTGAACTTCAGTTCACCTACTTTGTAAGGAAAGGAGGGGTGGAAAATAGTGAACCATGAGCTCACATTCAATTCATTTTGAAAAGGGAGTCAGAAGTACTTTTTGAAATATATTATTCACACAAAGATAAGTGCTGTCAAAACAGAGCAAATCATTTGATTTAGTTGGGCTTTCTGGCATATTAAATGGAAAATAATCTATAAGTGCCAAGGTAAAACCCCAGTCAAGTACTACTCAACTTGTTAACTACAAGTTGTGTGGTTCATGCTCTGAAGATCTCTGATAAAACTGGTTGCTGTTTGGTTGTATTTAAAAGTCTCTACTTTTGAAGAGTTCTTGTTTTTACATTATATTCTACAACTACACTTCCATATAGTGGAATGTAAGAATAATTTTGAATTAATATCTCATTTATATTGATGCATTGCTATAAGGTATAGGAATTAGATTTTAGCTTTGGAGAGTGATATCTTGGATGTTTTAAAATTTAGCGGTGGGCACTTTAGCGGTTTGCATGTCTAGCCTAAGGGCTGGGTATGTGATAACCATACCTGTATTATTGTGTTGAATTATTAATGTTGTTAAACCTGAAAAGGCACTGGAAATGCCCAGACTGCCTTTTGTTTGGGATTTGCTCTGGTCTGCAACCACCCAATCCATTTTTAAGCATTTAATAAACAGAAGGAGCACTATTACTGCTCTGATTTGTTAAAAATTGCAAATGCAATCCCAGTGCATGAACAATCCACTACAGGAGTCCAAAACATTTGTCCTCCTTCAACATCTCCCGAGTTTAAGATTGTGCTCAGAGCAATAAAATAAGTATGTGCATATCTGACAGTTCACTGTTCCAACAAGGCTGTTTTTTTTTTCTTCATCTCTTTTGAAAGTCATCATTTTGTATCCTAGGTGCCGTATAACTTTTAAACATGCAGAGTAATTTAAATTTGAAAACCTCAAACAGTCAAAATGACTGCTTTGGCGGTTCAAGTGTTAATACAGTATAATTACAAGATTTTGTGCATTATAACTACACAACCGTATGTGTAATTACTGTGCTGTTACAGTATTATTACAGTGTAGTAAGATAAAAAATAATTTCAAATGTTAATACATTTAATTATAACTAAATAAAAGGCTATGATATTCATCTCTGGGGGCAGTTAAATTAGTTTGGCGGTCTCAAATTCAGTGGACAAAGGCACAAAGCCACCACATAATTCATTCAGCTCGAGCAGGACCCAGGACTGAATGGAAGGCAGGCTGTGTGCTTTCTCCCTTACAGAGCTTGGAGGGGAAGCTCTTGCCACTGTGCCTGACTCTTACCAGTGCTATTGTGCACATCAAAAATGTACAGCCTCTCATAAACTGCTAACTGATTGGGGGGTGGGTGGGGGTTGGGGTGTTTGTGGCAGCGCTTTTCACTTCACAATTCACAGGCAGGAGAATCAATTAAAGTATAATTTCTCAGGGATCTCTTTGAACAATGTAACATTCCATTAAGGATTAGTTAAGCACAATTGAATTTGCAGGCCAGGTGTAAATTAGCTCATTAGCTCCAGACTTGTGATCATTTCCTCAGATGTGCTGTTTTACCTCAGAAGTCAGCATGGGATCTCAATGTATCCAAAGCCATTCTTCACTTCAGTGAGTCTGTGAATGTCCCACTGTTTAAACAGTTAAACATGGTCTAATGTTATCAGAACTGTCTTCACTGTAACAGTGGGTTATGTAGTTTGCTTCTCAGAATCACTTAGTTTTCAGCCTTGCAACAGAAGCCATTTGCTTCAGGCTCCATTGGAGGCCTTTGGGGTTCATTCATAACATTGAACATCAAAAGCTCTAAGGTAAAACTTAAAGTAGACAAGTGTTATGGCAATTGCCTTTGTCAGTGTTGGAGGCAATAGTCAAAAGTGTTGAAATAGACAGCAGACAAAACCACTTGATTGAGTATAAACTTGTCTAGGGTTGAGCAACTTGTAGGTTTCTTTTTTAACATGTACAATCATGCTATTCTAAGCATGTGTATGGGTTTTGACATTGCTTTCACATTGCTAATAGTTATTTGACAGGGAATGGCCAAATGAATACTGTATGTTATATTCGATGGGCCAACTCATCTCATTCATAATTACGTATCGCCTGAAGCGTGTGCTCATACGTGATCCGCAACTAGATCTGGAGCCAGCACCACACTTTCAGCTGTTTATATGTCTGAAACCAGTTCATATTAAATGTGATACATTCCTGTGCCCATGGAACACTGTTTCTTATGCTCACATGGGCTGACCTACTTAAATCACCATTTAAAAAAATAAATAAAAAAGAAAGATTGAGGAATAACCTAGAGACTCCTGAATTATTTTGTCCAGTATCTCCATGTATCCAGATTAAATGGTCATGAAAAGCCCCTGGTCCTTCAGAGGCACAGTGATAGCTGATGAGCATTGTATGTACATTCCTAACTAATGCAACCTTTTGTTCTGTTTGAAGCATGATTTTGTTTACTGCGAGGTCTAATTAGCATTATTATGACAGTTAATCCCACAACTCGTGAGAGGTGTCCTCTTGAAGAGCAGCCAAGGGGGCTTGTTGCTTGTGACCAGCTGTTTCCAGTGCACAGCTGGGGCTGCAGCTCCATATGACAAGGGTTAGGTCAGGATCCAAAGAGTAGAAGTAAATGACTGGAAATGCTCTAAGCAATATATTACTAGAATAGAGATGTGTTACTATGGGGGAGTGATCATGTACCATAGTATTTAAATATAGAAGACTTTAAAATAACAACTGCAACTTTTTTTAACCCTATTTTTGTTTTTTATTTATTATTTATATATTTATTGACTTAATGTATGGAATATTCCAAATAAACATGCAGCATTTGTCCTTGGTGCTAGCTCTGATATGAATACCCAGAGACAATACATCACAATTATAAAGCTTACTTTGAAACAGAGATTATCCAAGCAATTTACTACTACTGCACAACACAGACTAAACATGTACACACAATCGCCCAAACATTGAAGAGTAAATGAGAACTGAATCAAATTGATTATTTATTACAGCTTCTTAATGTCCCTGGTGGGTAGTGTAATCTTGCTGTATATGTTTAAAAGGTGCCTGTGCTAGTCTTTGCACTGGGCTGCTGACTTTTCAATGTGCAAATCACAGTCATCTCAGGGCTGATCGTCTTAATGTTCTTTAGGTTAAGAAAAAAAAAACTGCCATTTGGAAGCAAGAACGGGGATGTGTCCTAACTTTTTTAGCTAGTTTTTTTTTTTTCTTTATGGAAGTCTGGTTTCTAGGGCACTGGAACATAAGTTAAATTAGCACTGACTCTGCCGTTCCAAGTTGCAACCCTGTCTCACACTCAGAACAGATGGTAGACTGCATATAAATATTAATGTGTGCATACATATCTACCTAATCCCAAAAGTACACCTACAGGTGCCAATAGGAATATTAATTCATTAATCTGGTAGTTTGGAAGTGCCCTTTAATATATAAATGCAGAAAACATTTAACAATAGGTACTGTATATTCTTTCACTGCGGTAGATGTAACTCGATTGGACATTTTGGAAACAGGGACACTACAATTTCAAGACAGCCCTATCCAAAGCAATATCTGTGAAAATCAAATATTATTTTGTACAATGATGTTCAACAGTCGATGTGCAGCACAAATCAAACTGTGTATCACAAACCACAGGTGCTATATTTCTGGTCTGAAAATATTTTTTATTTCAATAACTTAAATCATAGGGTTTAAAAAAAAAAAGCCAAATTAACTTGTACAGCTACTCCATTCATATAGGACTGTGACAGAAATACAACGAACATTGGTTGTAAATCTCCCTCCCGACCTGTGAGGGCATGAAGCGAGGACAGAGTTGTTTGGATGGGCTGGCTAGACAGTTCTTTTTCTGGGCCGGAAGTTGGTCAGTATGGAAAAAGGCGAGACTGTTGCAAGAACGTATTGACCTGGAAGGGAAACAATGTAGCAGCCGCAGATTGTAAAGGCAGCTGCATTCGTTTGCCAAAGGCTCATGCATGACAGCATATAAAGGGGGAGGAGAATCATAATCTGTTCCTTTGCATTTGGTATGTAGTGAGTAAAAGCCAGAAGGACAGTAAAAGTGTATTGTTGTCAGAAATCGAGAAAGTTGTGCTTTTGTTTGTTTGTAATTGTCTCATCTTGTCTGGTATGTTACCAGACAGTTAACACAGTTCCGGACTTGTCGCCAGGGGCCAGCATGAAATCAGACAACACTGCACCTTTGTCACAAACATAAACTGTATCACCCACCATGAGCACTACTGCACGCACCCAGGACTAGTGACCATGTTTGTATATTGTGGACGTACTAACTGTGTTTATTATTTGGGACGGCAACCCATTATTATTAAACAGTGCAATACACATTGCTGTGTATTGTCTGGGATTATTGTTTGGTCGCCAGACCTGGAAATCTCTGTCTGCTTCTTTCATGCACTGCATCACCCCTGTACCTGTCTACAATAAACCACTTTGCCACAAGGACACACATAGCTTTAATGTTACAGGAGTTGGGTTTGTGCTTTTCAGTTGTTTAGTGCAGTATGTGCTGTACAGCATTTGGTAGATCAGTATATGAACAAGGCAATGCAGTTCTAGTGTAGTGGAACAAAGTGCCAGTTTTATCTTTAGGAAAACCCATTTGGTGTCCCCGGATTTCAATATTCCTTT
Organism: Polyodon spathula; assembly: GCF_017654505.1. Classification (NCBI taxonomy): domain Eukaryota; kingdom Metazoa; phylum Chordata; class Actinopteri; order Acipenseriformes; family Polyodontidae; genus Polyodon; species Polyodon spathula. Next base: position 44,328,100 of record NC_054544.1, read on the forward strand.
CTGGGACACTAAAAGGTCCAGTTTTATACTCTTTTGCCATTTTTAATTGTGTGTTTCTGCATCCATGTAGATTACTGCAGAAGCACCACAATGAATAATAATGTGATTCCTGAAGGCCCTTACCTCATGACAAACCTATGAAATATAAAATAAGACACCTCCAGCCTGTATCTTATGTTTGTTTTTTAATGTTATTTATTTAATAATGAATAATGTACGTTTGTGTATTTTTTGATTAAACCTTTTGTTGTGGCCCTTGTGCCTTTTCTTTGTTCCTGTGTTTTGTAGTTGTGCACTTTAATCCTTAAACTGCAGATTCTGTTACTCTGTTTCTTTCCTGCTGGTAACATCTTAGGCTGAGATGATATCCTGTCACAGATGGCATCTTCTATTAATCTTCAAGCATTCTAAGAGTTGAAAATTTGCTATTAAGGTAGGTCTTTCACAAGTGCTCCCATATTGTATTCACTACTATATTTCCCCCATTTTAAATGCTGGATTCCTCCATATGTTTTTGTTCTCTGTCTGATATGTGGAAGGGGGGGGGGGGGGGGGGGGGGGCATGTATTTATATATTTAAGTAATTTCCTTTGCCTGCCAAATGTGTCACTAGACTCTTTATGGAAGAGATGGGACCATCAGACATGACATCCAGTCATTATGCTGTGCAATATCAGTGAGTGTTTGGGAGTGCTAGACCTCCCCTTTTAAAAGGAAGTAATGCAAGAGCCAACAGTCACGTCATCCCACTGCATTTCATACTAAACCTAGGCATGCTGTGCAGTAAACTTTAAATATATGTACAGTATATTCTCTTTAATCATGTTATATTATCTGTTGAAAAGGAGTGAATGGGATCTGTATAATTGTAATTTGATAACCTGCTGTTGCTAGGTAAGTAGTACATGAAGACTTTTACAATTGACAGGAGCAGCTGTTGAATTAAAGCTGCATTTATTTTTGATTGAAACCCTGTTATAAGGGGTGGTTTTATTTATATAGCCTGCTATAACTTGTGATGCCGGGTTACATGTTTTTACAGAATATATTCATTGACAGCTGCAGATTCAATGCCTTGTGACAAGCATATAATTTTTTTTTGTTCTTTTAGACCAGACTTAATTAAACACAGCTAAAAATATACAGTTGTTGTTTCCTATGCTTTCAAACTGCCATATATATGGGATACACAGGTGGTTTTAAATGGGGTTTTTATGTACAGTCAACCCCTTGAAGAGACTGAGCCAAAATAAAGACAATAAGCAGTGCTGACTTTATCAGGAGTCCATCAATAACCTTAGCGAAAAAAGCAAGGTCTTCCTTTAACAAATGTACTTGATTTGAGTTCCACAGCAAAACTAGTACTAAATATTGCATTTATTACAGGTGTGTGGATTTATACATTTCATTAGACAATCTACAACATACAAATTGTGCTACCATACTTTATATTCAGAGTATTTCAATTATTTCCAGCAATTTACTTGCATGTAAACCTGTTAATTTATGCTTTCATTTCCCAAAGTGCCTTTTCAAACCGTAGTCTTTTGATGGGAGAAGGGCATTTGCTGTTGCAGCACCTATAATAAGCTGTAATTCTCTCTTTTAAAAACAGCTACTATCCTGGCATTTTTTCAGTAGAGTTAAAGTCCTATCTATTTTAAAATGAGCCTTGAATTTTGCTGTTGCAACTAATAGATGCAATGACATGTTGATGATGTTTTTGTCTGCATTATGTATTGATGTCACTTACATGTGTAACTAAATCATATACCCACCAAATGCATGCGCTATTAATATGGTAAGCACTCTGATTCTCCGTTGAATCTGTACATTGAGTTCGGTAAGAGTTAACCTAACAGCTATCTGCATGTTTAATTAGTTTAATCTAAAGATTCTATGTTGGGAAGATCATTACGGTAATTAATTAACAATAGTTGAGATTACAGACTTCAGGGTAGCAATTATATGACTTCTTAAATAAAACACAGAGGGTATTAACCACCCATGAGTTATTCAAGTAGAATTGAGTTTATATTTTATTCTCCAGACAACAGGCTGTGTGAGTGTATGTGTGGATGTGCACGTGTGGGTGTGTGTGCTTGTGTGTGCATGTGTATATGTGCATATGGTAACCAATGTATGCATCTGATTGACTGTGTATCTACATTTGTTACCCCAAACCCTTGGGCCCTCGTATCACAACCATCAATAACAAGCTTTGTGAAGCTTATCATGTCCTAATGAAATTAATGACTGCATTATTTCCAATGGAAACCGAAGGGTTCAAGCTAGTTTACTAGTTTGGAGGAATCCGTAGAGATGATTTAGATCCAGTATAAATTAATGTATGTTATATGCAGGAATAAGGTCACCTTCCTTACTCATTATGATTTAACTTGCCAGACTGGTATTTGTGCTACTAAAATATTTCAATATAAATGCATCAACAGATTTACAGTATTTTGTAATCTGTAACATTTGCATACATTCTGTTGTATTTTGCGTGCATAATAATGCATTTCTTACTTCTGCAGGTACAGATGTCAAATAATCTTTTCATTTTATTTTATAACATTTGGCCCTATTCACAAAATGTTAAGGACAGTTGCTAGAATGGATTCTTTAAACTCGATTTGCAAACTTGATTTAAATAGTCAAAATGCGCTTTAAAAAAATCTACAAAATATACCTTAAAACAGTTCCTTAAGTTTTAAGAATTTTATTGTTTTTTTTTAAGAATTTTATTATTGCTAAAAGTATTGTTAAAATAATTTGTATTGCTTTTGTCCTTCCTTTGAATCATTACTGGGGAATCCTACACCAGTTGATGTTGTTGCATTTGGTTAACATCCTATGATTCAAAATGGGAGATGGCATTTTCTTATGTATTTTATTTATTGTCCCCTATACATTTAAGATGTTTTCAGTCATTTAAGTGATTCTTATTGTAATTGCTCAAAGCATGTTTGTTGATAACTTCTTAGCTTGCTTGTCTTGCATCCAGAAAGTCTGTTACTGCTTTCCTTCCTCATTCTTTAACCCAGCAGTGTCTTTGGCCCCAAAGCATGTCATTTGGTTGGTTAATGACAGGAAAGACGGCTCTAAAGAAATCGGTTTTAGGTGGAGTGTTATTTTATGTATCTTCGTATTGGTGCATGGGATATGGTTTGGGTTTTGGGCAATTTGAAAGGCATATTTGTAGTGGTGATCGTGGTGTGTGTATGTGTGGGGAATATAGAAGCCGTTACACATTTTCAGGGGTAAATGTATTAACAAATATAGTCTTTCTGCACTGTAGTAAATTCATATAATTTAGGGTACCAATAACTTGCTGGACCTCTTTGTTATTTGAACTATTTTCCCATTTTGGATATTTAGTTAACAAAGGGTTTGATTTGGGTTAAATGGGCAATAACTGTCACCCAGTTGTTTATCATGAATACTTGATGGAGGCCTGCAGATCTAGTAAATAGCTGTATATTACTACCAATATATTAGCTTAATCTAAAGTCTATGAAGATATTTTATATGGCTGATTTAGAAAAATGGTGCATTGTCATTGAACGAAATAATTGATTGAATGTACAGTATGACACCACAGAGCACCACTATAAATTATTTAAATACAGACAAGTAATTTTTTAAGGATGCCAATATATTTAGCAAGCAAATGTCACCCCACCCTTCCAGGTCCCACATAACTAGCCAGGTTTTTAATTTGGTCGATCAGCGTATGTGTCCAAATTGGCTGTGAGTTTGTGACCCTATCGATCCTACAGCAGCATGTTCTTCGAAGGTGTAGGTCTGCCTTGCTGAAGACAGATAAAGGTGTGGGTTGCCCAAAGCCCAGAGGCTGCCAATGAGCACTATTTAATTCACTCCAAACTGGTTAAATATGCAGATTCTCAGATAACTGCTTCATTAGATTTGCTAATGAGGAGCTGCAAGAATGCTCAAAGCCCATTACCTTGTACAAGAGAAAAAAAAAAAAAAAGACCTGTGCAGAGCTTTGGCATTGGGGAGAATCAGCCATTCCAACTTAATTAGATGTGAGCACTAACACAACAAGACTTACTTGACCAGTGGGAGCTCAGAGTCAGGAGATCTGTTGCAGTAAATGTCTGCTTGATCAACAAAGACAGAGAACCCGTCTTCTAAGCTGGATGCAGATAGCTTCCAGTAGGAAGGGTTTGGATGAGGATGAGACCAGTTGTCGGTCAATTCAAAATTATCATTATGGTTCAATTGTATAGGCTACATATAGGCCTTCATCTTCAAATTGAAAGGGAAACATAACCACAACTGTTAAACAAAACACCGTACAAAACAAAGCTAGAAAACAAAAGGACATCTTGTTTGGCCTTGTGCTACTTCCTACAACACATATTAAATTATACTTTGGATGAGATCTATTTTTGCCAGACTAAATTCTTAGTTCTTTATTACTCAGGACCGCTGTCCTAACAAATATTACATTATAGTTTGGCGAGTGCCATTCTTGCTAAACTGAATTCGTATTTGTGTATTATTTTTCTTTTCTTTACTTGCTGCACCTTATTTCCATCCTTGTAAAATAGGATTCCGCCTCAATGGGTTGACTTCCTGGTTACAGAATGAATAAATAAATACATTTACAATAAAAACAAAACAGAAATATAACACCTTGGATAATAAATAGACTTGCTTGCTTTCCATGCTACCCATAAGCAGCCAGTGTCTGCACCCTGTAGCTGTTCATCTTTTTCACAGTGCCCTTTAAAAATTCCAGTAAGGGTGTAGCGGATTTGACCTCCCCCAACAGCCCCTCCTCCCTGCCTGTATACTAAAATCAAAGCTCCAGCAAGCCCAGCATCAGATGATAGATGAATCTGTGTTAAATGGAGGTGAGATGAATATTATTTATTGATCAGACCTCAGTCTCTGGGCTAGGTGGCAGGCGTTTTTCTCTGACCTTGGAATTGGTTCAATATAGCTTTTCAGATGCCTTTTGTGCTGCCTCGCCGTTCAGGTCTGGTGGTCAGGCTGCTGTAGTCAATAAACAGGGGATTCAGACATGATAGTAAACAAGTTTCATCTCTTTGTGGGAGGGATTCAACTCAAATGTGTTATGGTTTATTCAGTATGTTTACTCTGCTTGCATGGAGGGTTTAATTATTTTGCAAACTATTGATATTCTTATCAAAACATGGTTTCACTACTTGATTGAACAAAAAAATAAATAAATAGAAATATATATATATATAATAGAAAAATATATATATATATATATATATATATATATATATATATATATATATATATATATATATATATATAGGCTTTCTTTGTTCCAAAAATTGGCTCATTTGAATGGTTTCGACCTACAAATTGACATACAAATGGTAAATTACAATTAATCAAGTGTTTTTGAGATTGATCATTGCCTTAGTCTCGCGTCGGTAGTTTCTACTGATTAGAGTTGGTTTCGACTCCTCTATTAAGATTGCCGATCAGCTTATTTCTCTTTCACTGCCTCGTGTAGCTAATTACCCTTGCTAGAACTATTGTGGTGCTGTATGGTGACCCCGCGGGCTCACGGCCCCGTCCTCTATGCCGATTGACTCGGCCTCAGCTATCACCTAGCTTGGGCCTACGCACCCCTCTCCAGCTTTGGGCTGCCGTGCTTATCCTCGACGCTGACGCCAATTGACTCGGCTATATCAGCCCGGCATCGACCGCGCTCTTCCTCGGTACCGATTTAACTCGGCACTGACTTGAACACCCTCCTCTGTGCCAACCCCGATGCCCATTAACTCTGCACCAGTCAGAACAGCTTGGCACCGACCGCGCTGTTCCTTGGCACTGACCTCTGCGCTGATTGACTCAGCACTGACCACGCTCTTCCTCGGCGCTGATTGATTCTCTCTCCTCGGGGCAGGGGAGAATGAGATCCATGGTCCAGGGTCCTCCCCAAAGGGCCTCTGGAACCACTCTGAGTCACCAGAGAGACTCCAAAGCTCAGCTGAGCAGTGCTTTGAGGAGCTCGTGCAAACGGTGAGGGCCCAGCAAACCATGCTAGAGACCCTACTGAAGTCTCAGAGTAGACTGCTCCCTACTACCGGGTAACCCCAAATTCCCCACTCCCGCTCTCCATCACCAACCCCACCTAGGACGTGTCCGACCTCTCCATTTCAGTTGGACACGCCACAACGGGGGACTCCATACCTTCCCGGAACAACTCCGCATCCGCTCCCTCAGGCTGAGTCCCCACAGCGGAGTCCCTGCTACACACCACAGGAGCCCAAGAAGCTGGCCTAGGCATGTTCCCTCCTATCTGGGACACGGTCACGGTGCTGGTGCAAGGATCCATCTTGACCAGAGAGGACACTGACCCTACCTGCCCAGGACTACTGACACCATGCTTAAAAAGGCATCTGTGTCAGCAGCGTTGTCAGTACAAGAGGTAAAAGCAATGGCCATACTGGTGCTCTACCAGTCACAGATAGTGGCAAGGCTGCAGGAACGGGCAACGGAGATGGATGCTGGGGAGCTTCAGGCGGTGACGGGGGCGATGAATGACCTGATGGGGGAGTTAGGTCAGGCATCAGGGAGGTCTCTAGCGGTGCTATTGGCCGCTCGCCGACACCTTTGGCTAACCCAAGCCAAGGTCATGGAGATGGAGAAGGTTGCATTCTTAGATGCCCCTATAACACCGGGGCAGTGGTTCGGAGCGACCATTGATGTGAACCTTTAGAGGTTCCACAAGGCCACGGAGGTTGCTTCCAAATTGTCGTACCTTCCTGCCTACCACCAGTGCATTAGGTAGCCTTCCCAGACTGCTGGGCCTGAACACCACTCTCCACCCCAGACCAAGCTAGCAGGCAGAGGAAGAGCCGGTGGTAAGGGACCACCGCCGGCCAGGGGTAACCGGTTCTCAAGCTGGAGAATGAGGCCAGGGCCTAAAAAAGACGTGCATAGACAAATGAAAGATGGTATTTACCTCCGTAGCCTGCTGTATGCAGGCCACTGTACTTTTTCCTTTACACAACTAAAATATACATAGACTGAAACAAAAGTTTTCTGCAATATTCTTAAATTAAATTAAAGCACTGAAAGCATATAGGGATGCATGGTTAGGGTTCAGAATTACCGTGCATATGTATGGTGGCATGTGTCAACCATCAGGAAGGCGCAGGTCGATCTCTTTGTCTCGGAGGAGACAAAACACTGCCCCCTATGGTACTCCCTCCACGGCGATACACTCAGCAATACACTCTGCGTCCACGTCCTAACCTACATATGGCCCAGAGAGCTCCTTTATGCATTCTCGCATTGCTCCCAGCCTTTCTTGTGAAGGTCCGGTCAGTGAAGGCATCAGTTCTCCTTGTGGCCCCCAGATGGCTCAAGAGAATCTGGTTTTCATCCTTGTGCCAGCCCAGCTATTGAACGGCCCGCCCTGGGAAATCCCGCTTCGCCAGGATCTTCTCAATCAGACGAGGCACACTTTGACAACTGGAGCTGGGCAGGCTTCAACTATGGGTCAGGCCCCTGAAAGGGGCCACAGGTTAGCCTTAGGGCTTATATTCCATTGAGTTGAAGCACCTACCCATGTCCACAGCCTTCCTCTTGGCTATCACCTCTACAATGCGGGTTAGTAAGCTGCAGGAGCTATCTGTGCATAGCTCCTCTATGCGTATTTGGGATGATGGTAGCAGACCCTGCTTTTCTCCCCAAGGCGGGTACAGCCTTCCATCTGAACCAGTCCGTGGAACTGGAGTTCATCCATCCTCCTCCATTTGTGACGGACGAGGATAGAAAGCTGAACCTTCTCTGACACGTTCAGGCATTGAGATGTTATGAGGATAGGACAAGAGCACTGCGTCAGTCTGACCAGCTCTTCATCTGTCATGGAACATGGATGTTGGGACAGCCCCTCTCCAAGCAGCGGCTGTCGCATTGGATTGCGGACACAGTCTCGACTGCGTATGATGGCGCTGGCTTACCCCCACCTGGACGGATAGCCATACATTCCACAAGAGGTGTGGCTACATCACGGGCCCTCTTCCGAGATGCCTCCATGGCTGAAATTTGTGATGTGGCTAGCTGGGCTACCCCGCATATCTTTGCCAAGTTCTATTGCCTGAATGTGGTAGATCCCTCATTGCCCTCTGTGGGCACTAGGGTCCTCGAGGTTGCCCGCTCACGCCACTGACCTTAGTCAGGCAGGACTTAGCTTCTCTCATATACTGCATTATTTTCTCCCATGTGATGCCTCTGGTACACGTTTCCCATAACAATGTTTGGTAGCCATCTTCAAATTGAACGGGAACACTAGTTTACCTACTGTAAACCT